>NC_030855.1:25251636-25259130 GCF_000208745.1 Theobroma cacao
TATATATATATATATATATATATATATATATATATATATATATATTTCATTCATTCGTAATATCTATCGTGCTCAATATTAATTTTCGCGTGACTATATCATCAAATCATCATATATTATATAAATAGAAAATATCAAATAATATGAAATTTGACTATTATTAATTTTCATTAATTAAAGATGTATTTCTCAATTTGTTTAATCGAAAATAAAGATCTATTGCAGAAGTCATCGTCAATGTCAGGTTTGGTGCCTAGAAGTTCTGATATCACCGGGTGGGAAAACCCCAAGAGAAACATACACATGCTATAGCTAACGTAAGCTAGTCAAATATAAGCTTCAAAGCCATCTTTATATAGCTAGCTAGTATAAACATACACACGTGCCACGACCAAACACTGCTTTTAGATGAAGCTTTGGTTTTACTTTTTCTAACAGGTCTTATGCTTACGTTTTTCTGCCACTGGTCAAGGCTCTTATGGTTTATTAATCCAGGCTTGTTGTGAAAAATTCCAAGAGAGTGGTGTACTTCTTTGAAGAGGTTGCTTTCCTTGTCGTTGTTTGAGTCCTAGTCCTATACCCAAGCTTGCCCCAGTGGGAAATGGAAATTAAACTACTCCAATTCATAATTTCATACAAAAGTCTAATAATAGTTCAACTTTTTAGGTGAATTTACTTTCAAAAACTTAAATTCAGTACCTGATTCATGCATATCTATAAAGAAAAAAGCCATAGCCACCACCCAAATATAACAAACTACTAGTAACTATTTTTGGGTGGCCAATCAAATCAAGTGAAAAGCCATAATAAAAGTGAGCAACTTGCTCAAGATAAGGCATTCAAATTCCCTAAAAAGTTCCCCAAAAAAAGAGAAAAAGAACTCATATAGTTAAGGAGTAATTAAAGGAACCTGATGACACCATTGCCACAGAACTTTGATGCTTATATCTTGTGCTTTAATCACAAAGCAAAAGTCCATAAAGATCGAATATATATATATATATAATCACGATAATAAATCAAAATTTCAAATCTAAAAACGATAAATTCATTATATTTTTCGATCTGATTTCGTTGATGATGTTGTTAAAGCAAGAGTAAACAGGAAATTAGCATGGAATAGTGGCAAAGATGAAGGCCGTAAGTGAACATGTACAACAAAACCATGCAATTTTCATAGCTAGTTAAACATGTTCCGAAATGTTTCGTTCTCCTAAACAATGAATGGAAGTTGATTTGTTATCTATTGAGAAGAATCGAAATAATCAATGTCTAGCTCTGCAACAACTATGCTGGCAAGCCTGACAGAAAGACACCTTGGGGGGGCCGGGGGGGGATCCACTGTCATAATATCAACAACCACTTCGACGACGAGAGCGACTTACTCAAGGGGAAGAAATTAATTACATCAACTCTAAAAGGTAGCATTAAGGCTTTCTCTCACTGCATTTGGAACAATTGGGATCAAACTTTACACTGTAAATTACCTTGGACGTTGGACCACCATAAGGTTTAAGACTATTTCCCTACGCACACTAGTCCTTCCTTTAATTAAAGTTGAAATGATATATAGTTGATAGAGTTACTCAACTAAGTAATATATTAAGTCCCAGGCTGCCCAAAAATTGGGGCAAAGTACTTCTTGGTAGATGCAAAAATAATGGATCATTTAAATCTAGTAAAGAAGGGGTTTGGTCTAATTTAGCTCCTCATCAGGATTACATAAAGCTAGTTTCATATTTCAACATTTACTTGCATATTTGCCATTTAACATTAAAGTAAGAATGGTAATGAATATAGTATATATTAATTTTGAAATACTTGTATCTGAATCTAATTATAAAATTTAATATTCATACTATTCGAATGTGATTAACAATATAAGTATCTTCTTAAAACTTAAATCTATTTATTTAGTTAAAATTGATATGAGTTTAAGGTTTGAGATAATGAATATGTTAAAGTTATTAGTTTTATTTGATTTAATCGTTTATGGAGTATTATAATCTTATTTAAACGGATCGAGTACCAGTACAATCCTTTACCATCAGTACTCCCTAAAAGTTACTTGTAAAAACATTTTGCAATGGCAATTTCAGAGACCAAAAAGAAGTTATTATTATTTTTTTTCGTCTATGCAGATGTGTTTGTCAGAGTTATAGGTCTGATAGTTGCCCACCTTCTTCTCGTTTCTACAGCAAAATCTAGGGAATACGTACTGAAAGTTCATCCTGATCATAAAAGACAGTAATCAAGACCCATCACCTTGTAGGTTTCACCTTAATGATGAGTCCGATTACATGGTATATCACGAACAGATAAATGGGTTTTGCCATGTGACTCAACTTAAAGAAAGATGAAGATTTTGAAACCCATGCATGCCTTTTCCCAAGGTTAGGTTTCAGTGAGTAATGAGAGTGGCCAGCTTGATCAGAATTCAGATATGGAACGGTAGGTGCTTGATTTGATCACCTGCTGAAAGCCTGGCAACTGGCACTGCTCTTTACTGACTGTATTTAATGTCAGACACTTGGTAGTAAGTTGGTAACGCTCAAAATTAACTTCTGTGTTTACCAGGAATTTGGCAAAGCAACTGCAACTGATAGCTAGCCTAGCACCATCTGCCATTCCATGATCAGATTCCTCCCACCCACGATTTAAACCCCTGGGTCCAATTTTAACACAGTGCCTGGTATAATAACATCTGCTAGTTCATCACTGCTGATATATTTTCGGATGGATCATTCAATGCAATATTTAAACCCTTTATTGTTCATAACATATATCTCTGATGATCCAAAACTAACGTACGATGACTATATTTCATTTGATATGCATGATCCATGCACATTTTTTACTGCATAAAGAGGTCCATTCTTCCTTAATGATCACTGCTTCTTTAACGAGACCGATACAAGAGCGTTAATGGCTCTCTTTTCCTGTAAATCTTACCGTCATCGTCAAAAACTCGAAATTGAAACTTCAAATTTCAATATATACAATTCAATATAAATGTTTATTTACCAAATGTTTCCGTCGATGGCGACTTTTGTATTTGAGTTCTAACTTTATATCGATGTCTCTACATTCGTCAATTGACTTTTTATGATAAACTTGTTATACTTAGGTGAGAAGTCCATGTCACTCAATAGAATAATTATCTTGATACATGATCATGTTAGATATAGAAAATATTAAAGTGGAGATAAGAGAATTCTCGTGAAAAATTTGACGAGTATTAAATTATTATACAAAATATATTTAAAAAGTAAAAGGGAAAAGAGTATGTAAATATAAATAAAAAATTTAAAAGTGAAGAGCTTTAAGCTTGTGATGGCAGTATTTATTGTTTTGATTGCCCATTTTTTATAGTAAAGACAGAAACAAGAGCAGACCAGACAAAGGCACGACATTATAATAAGGTGAGAGTTGGGGTTACAGTTCTTACTTTCATGCTGTGCGTCATGCCTGATTCCCCAGACAAACTCACCGAAACTCGAGCCCTTTTGTTCCTGTCCCCAATGTCATCGCCTTCCAGATGAACTCATCCGGCGGGACCCACTCTCCCGCCACCTTTTGCCGCAAAACCCGGCGTCGACGAAGGTGTGGAACGGGAGCTCCGTCAACCCCGCTCCTGCACTGGACTTTCTATAACAACAACGACGAAAAGAAGAAACACCCCCACCACCAACAGCAACACCCCTCCGCACGGGCTGGAGCTGGAGGCCGACACTTGGAGCTGTCGGCGAGGAAGCTGGCGGCTGGACTCTGGCAGTTGCGGCCGTCTGCTGAGTTGTCCTGCCGCCGAAATGGTGGCTTTGCCTGTAAACGTAGATCCTCTGACCGCTTTCGGGTACACGGATTATTTCTTTATTGATCAATTTACTTGAAATTATCGTTCCAATGTGAACTTAATATTTTTTTTATCGTTGATTACGTGTTTTGCATGGAGATTTGTTGGGATTTAAGTATGAATGTGGGTTTGTCTTATTTATTGATTGGATACTGAGAAAAATGCAGAAAAATGGAAAGAAAGAATCTTGAGCATGAGGGAAAAGTAGCAGGTAATTTGCAGAAACCAGATATAAAAAATGTTTCTTTTAGCTCAGTGGGGTTCTTTTATATCTGCCTTTGGATGCCAAATTCGACTTACATTTGTTCTTTATTGAATTCAACAAAGCCTGTAGCACATTTCGGATTTATCAACACCCAACTTTACTAGGAAATCCGTAAATATTGTATGTTGACAGCTTGGTTTGATGTTTATTGATGCAAGGCTTTGATGACATTTAAGTTGTCATGTCTTTGGCAAAGGAATGGGAAATATTTACATGTTTTTTTCTCCTGCAGCCTGGCAAACGTGGTTCGGACACAAAGCATGATCAGTTACGGAGAAGCCAATCCACCATATTGGGTCCAAAGCAGGGAACCCTTTATAATGTATGTGTCTTAATATCACTAGAAGTAGTTGTCTGCCATTTGGTGATCAAGCCATCTTCTCAAATAGGGCATTAGAAGGACTCAATTCCCTCCTTGATTATGTTTGTTCAATGGAACATTTGAAGGATAGACTCGATTTAATATGTTAGATTAAGGGTTATTGCTGTTCAAACTGCATCCTGTTCATCTTCATCAATGCAAAGTTGTTTCTGTAAACGTTTTATCCTCACAACTCCTGTTTCCATTTTGATTCATTACAGCCTTTGAGCTCCCTTTGTAGATTGGTTATAGAGTTACCTTTCCCCTGCCCAAGCTTAGGAGCACTTAGGTTTTCTTACCAATGAGAAACTAGCATTTTAGTTTCATACAGTTTCTTTGCTGATTAATAAGTTCGACTGTCCGGTTATTATTGCCTCTGATTTGTCTAATTTTTCTTTTATTTGTGTAAACTTTTGTAGCTTGAATCTGTTTTCCCATATTCAAAGTCTGTAACAGAAGGAGCAACTAAGTGGGACAGCAGATGCTTGAAAACACCCATTGAAGCATATTGTTTTGTAAGTCACATGAAGCTTCTTGAGGATCAAGTCAAAACTGTGTCCTTTGTGTCTGCGCTGCAAGCAAAGCTAGTGCGAGCTCAATTATACATTCATGACCTTGAATCTGAAGTGCGGTCCTCCAGAAAAAAAGTCAAGTACTTACTGAGGAAGCTTGGAGAGGAAAGAATGGCACAGAACAAGAAAGTACATGATAATATTTATGCACTTATTGATGATTTGAAAGGTCAATTGAGCAGGGAAAGGAAGAACCAACAAGGGATGGAGATTCTTAATTCTCAATTAGTAAAGGAGCTTGCTGAAGCTAAATTATCAGCAACGAAGTTAATTCAAAAATATGAGGAAGAAAAAAGAACCAGAGCGCTGATGGAGGAAGTCTGTAATCAGCTAGCTACGAAGATTGGTGAAGATAAGGCTGAAGTTGAAGACCTGAGAATAGAAATCGTGAAAATCCGAGAAGAGGTGGAAGAAGAGAGAAAGATGTTACAGATGGCTGAGGTTTGGCGAGAAGAACGTGTCCAAATGAAGTTGAGTGATGCAAAGTTGGCTCTTGAAAGTAAGTACTCTCAGATGAACAAGCTGATAACAGTCCTTGAAACTTTTCTGAGGTCAAGAAGCGCAAGCCTGGGTGTGACAGAGTTAAGAACAGCTGAAGTGATTGGACAGGCAGTAATATCAGTTAGTAATATTCAAGATATTGAGGAATTTTCTTATGAGCCTTTGAGATCAGGGGATATATTCTCAAATTTTGAAGGACTACAGCAAGTTGAAGTTTCTGAGAGGGAAATTGAACCATGCTTTAATTACTGTTCTACTGGTGATGTTTCTAATTACCACCCTGCGTGTCCTGAGACAAATAATCATGGCAACGATGGTGTGCCAAAGCATTCAAGTGCATTTGTTGATTACAACAGTGGCATGGAAGAAGACAGCAGAGGCCAGGAAAGAGTTAATCATGCTGAGAATCAGGGTTCAAGTTATTGTTTTGAAGAGATTATGAACATAGTTGGTGGATGCAAAAATGCTCCAAGGTGTGAAATAGAATGGGATGAAACCACCGGTGGAAATACTCCAAATACAGAAATTAGTGAAATATGTTCAATATCTGCAGAATGGTCAAAGCGGAAAAAATCTTCCGCAAAGCTTCGGACACCATGTGCAAATAGTAGTGGCCACAAAGCAATATCAGACGAAGGTGGTGGAAGGCTTTCAAGTGGAACAGTTTCCAGTCTGGGGACAATTTTTCCAAGTAGGAAGTCTGTCAAAGGAGGACTTAGGCACCAGAACTCAATGGGGCAATGGGGTTCTAGAGACTTGGTAAATCCACACATAGCTCGAGGCATGAAAGGGTCCATTGAATGGCCTAGAGTCCTCCAGAAGAATACTTTGAAGGCAAAGCATTGGAAGCCTGGACTGAAAGAGAGAAAGTTCAGTTGCACCGACACTGCACCGGTTGATTCATAGGCAAACTATAGGTTTTTCAATATCATTTTTTTAGAAGCAAGTATCCGCAGAGCAAGGATATGGTCCTGGAAGACACAGACCCAATATCTACTCTTACTAGGTTCTTCCTTTTCTTTGAACCTCTTCAGTCACTTTACAACTCTGATAAAAAGATTCTTCTCATCGCTTATCTAGTTTGTTTTTACAAATTACAGTCTCCCAGTCCTGGCGGTTGCCAAGTAAGGCATTCTTGCCTGTCTGTATAACTGATATGGTTACCAGAATTTATCAATATAATTCTTTTTTCCTGAAACTGCTCATTCCTTAGTTTCATTATTTTTCATTGAATAATTCTTTTTGCTTGATATCAGGTCACAGCATCCTAGCTAAATCCTTAGGGCATGCTTGGTTGGGGGGAATGGAATAGCCATTCTTTCCCTATTCTCATTCTTGAGATAAAGCTGCATTTGGTTTAATAGAATAACTATTTTTCAAAATAATCATTCCAAGAGAAGCTTGAATAGCCATTACCAAGGCTTTCTTGGTAATAGCTATTCTAAATTGTTGGGAATAAGAAAAAAAGTTGATTAGACAAATATATCATTTTACAATTTAAAAAATTACTTTATAAAAAATACTAAACTTATTTCTTTCTGTCTCTTCCTCACTCTTCTCTTTAAAGCACAAAAGACATAAAATTTTTTACTTCATTTTCAAAAAAAGAGAAATGAAAATATTTAAATATTATTTAATATATTAATATTATTTCACTATAATAAATATTATAAAGCATATTACTTAATATTATTATTTGAATATAATCAATGTAACAAAGAATATTATTTAGTATTATTTAAATTTAATGAAGAATATATTTTATCTTTTAATATTAAATATTATTTAATTATAATAAAAAGTTTAATTATCTTCTAATACAAAATATTTTTAAATTATAATAAAAATATATTTGTATTTTAATGAAAATATTATTTAATTATAATAAAAGTTATTTTGATTTTTATTGCTCAGAATATTTTTTATCTTTTAACAAAATAAA
>NC_030855.1:26011580-26014206 GCF_000208745.1 Theobroma cacao
ACATTTATTTCTAAAACATCAAAAATCTCGTTTTAATCTCGTTTTCATTTCATAAAATACATAAAGAGCATTTAAAAATAAACTCTAGATAATTTACAATAATAATAAGTTTACTCACCGTTTGTACAAACTAATTGCTTTTTAGGTGCCCCGATAACTACTCATCGGGTACGATTTTCTTACCTTTACCGGAAGGCTCTCCTCCTAGACGTATTGCAAAAATTTACTCAATTCATCACATTAATGCTAAATCACTATATATTTGACTTAAATCCTGTACTAATGCATGGTATGAAATGCAATAGCCAAAAATTGCTTAAACGCGATATTAACCTATTTTTGACACTTTACCCGATAAATTGCTGACGCGCTCCATTTTAGCTCTAAATTGTCTCATTCTCTCTCCAACCTTTCTAACCATTAATTATCAGCAAATATTCCTCTAAAATCACCAAAATCAGCTCCTCTCTTCCTTGAAAAATTCGGCCAAAAATGGGACATTAACTCGGTAAATTTTCTACTTTGTTTTTCTATCACATTTAACCATTTTTCATCATTTTCTCGTCATTTCTCTTAGAATAAAAATAAGATCATCATCATTGTACCTCATTGCAGATTCAGCCAAGGGTGGGTATTGTGAAAATTTAATGCTCTCTTGCCCAATTTAATTTCTAAACACATTTAACTAACTAAAACTACCAATTTAACTAAAAATCAAAACCTAAAAATTTAAAATCTCTCCCCTAGAATTTCATCCAGCCCTTGATATCACTTTTTGATCTCTCTCCTCAAGCATGCTAAATGGAAACAAAGGCATAAGAAAGGTAAAAATCAAGCTAAAGTCGAAAAATCTTACCATTAGACCCGTAAATGGGCGAAAAACGTGAATTTCCCTTTTGAATTTTCTTGTTTTTCTTTGATTTTTCTTTTTTTTTCTTCCTTTCCTCTCTATTTTCTCTCTTGTTCTTCCTTATGGCCGGCCAACACTTAAAATGGGATTTAAATGGGCTGATTTTTAATTAAAATAATATTATATCATTAAAAAAATGTCACGTGTCACTTTCCCATTGGCCCATTTTTAAAATTTCATCCATTTGTTTCCAAATTTTCACCATACACTTGTCCCACATATCCATAGCTTAGATAAAATTCTCAGACTTATCCAAAGTCTCGGGGGAGTAATTTTTAAAATTTACACTTTTGCCCCCGTAAAAGTGAAAAATTACATTTTTGCCCAAAAAAACTAAAAAATTGCCCATAGACATATTTTGCATCCCTTATACTCATACCATTCTTCAATTTGTCAAATTTGATCTAAATTCTCTCAAAATCTCAAATTTTGTCCGCGGATGGTAAAATTACGATTTTACCCCTACACTCTAAAAATCACCAGAATTAAACTTTTTCACTTTCTATCATTAAATTATACTCCAAACAGTTAATCTTGGTCAAAATTTTCACTCCATTATCAAATTATTATCTTAGGTGGCAAAATGACGATTTTACCCATAAACATCAAAATTTTTAATTTTACCCCTAATGAACCCTCAAACTCCGAACAATCATTTTTAGTCATTCCTTGACTATAAAATATTAAATTTCATCTTACGATTCCTATTTGAACTAGTTCAAGGTTAAATCAACTCAAGTGTACCGTTAGGTACGATACCGAGTTTCATCTATTCTTAGGTGCTTTCCTAACATAATAACATGCTACTCAGTGCATGTATGTCATGACATGTGTTTATAGGATCGGGTTTTACATACTGGGTAATAGTTATTCTTTGTGGCGGTGCGGCATCAAACGGAGGTAAGCAGATAACGTGAGAATAGACAGAGAATAACTTAGCTATTTCCTGTACCAAACGTGCTATGAAGGTCTACCTTCAGCACCATTAGTCGTCACCTACATCCGTGTACACATAACAGAGTGGTTTTCCATGTTTCTTGAGGAAAAGAAGAGTAAAATACTATGATGAAGCATGAAAGAGATAAATTATTCATCTATCACCATTAGCAAACAAAGAACTTTTCTGCTTTACAGACAAGGGGAATGGAAGTACAAGATTCAGGTTCTGACATGGAAGAATGGGCACATGAGACATTCAAGAGCATACAGCCACAGAACCAAAAAATAGATTTAACTTTGCACAAATGCGCTACAGGGAAACAAGGGACAAAAAAAACAATTAAACGCAATAACAAAGGAAATGGGCGTTAGCTGTTTAAGTAGTTGTATGCAACTATAGAGAAAAGAGATAAAGATTTAGAGCCTTTGGTCTAGTTTTTTTTTTAGTTTAAAAACTATTATAAAACTTTTATAAAAAATAATAACCTTTAAAATTAAAATAAAACTGTTTAATAAGCTATCTGTGGAAATAAATTATATAAGCTTTAACTTTAGTTAAAATTACCATAAAGGATATTTAATAAATAACTTTATATAAGTTTTAATTTTTGTTAAAATTATCATAAAAAGTATTTAATAAATAATTTTTTATTAATCATAAATTCTTTTGTTCATAATGAAAAAAGTTAATTTTATTTTTTTTATTAATAAAAAGTATAAAAAGTATTTTTATAAAACATAAAAGTTATAATTAATAATAAATCATAAAAAAAAAAG
>NC_030855.1:26014429-26024634 GCF_000208745.1 Theobroma cacao
CTCTTCTCTAGAGCTTTTTCTAAAGTTTTTTTTTTAATTTTACTTTCTTAAAAAAATTATTTATTTTTTTAAAAACTTTTTCAAATTCTTATTTGGTCTTATTTTTATTTTTAAAAAATAAATAAATTAAAAAAAAAAGTAAAATTAAACAAGCACTTAGATACCCTCTTCTCCGCCATAGCATCAGCGTGGACCTGGAATATCCCAGATCCTGAACTGACAATATAAAATAAAGCAACGCAAGACTGATCAAATGAAGAGTTGATATGTGAGTGGAACAGCCCAATAGCCGAGACGGATTGAGGACTCAAGAGCCTTATAAATCAAGCTTAATTGCTTCTTTAAGGCAGCCTAGGTGTCTGGTTTCGTGCACTAACACCCAATAGGTAGAGGACACGTGGAATGTACGTAGAAATTCATATGCTCAGTGGGAGTGCCGTTATACGAGGGGTTGCTTTTGATTGCTGACCTTCCAACCCTCCCTCCCTTCCTCAGCATGTGCTGGGGTTGATTGACAATTTGACACATCTCACCTTCCCCTCACAACTTAAATCAAAATTATATCCTAAGGTACAACATTTATTGTTAGGTGCAATTATGGGGCATCTACCCCCACATGCCAACCGTACTCGTGTCCCAAGAACTGGTGGCTCGCATCTTGCTACATTTGTCCGTTCTTCAAATTCTCTCACCTGTCCATTGAGCAACCTAAACTACTGTTTGGGACCCACCTTCTTACTTTCATTTTTATGATCATAGTCAACACGACTTGATTGAACAGTCTGCACCATATGCCTGACTGCACCAGGAGTCAGGGTGATGCAAATCTGTGGATGCCCAAGGAGGAGATGATGCCATTCGTGAAGCTTAATTTCAAGTACTCCAACTAACCCTACTGATCCTAATCAATTTAGCTTCGCGGCAGTAAAATAGTAGCATGGGAACGGGATAATTTTGGAGTTAGCAGGTTATGAATAATTTACATGGATAATTAACCTATGGAAGTACACGCATGATCCAAACATGTGTACGCGCAAGCCATGTGTAAATGGTAAACTCTTACCAGGGAGTAACGCTGGCATTGTGCAAGAATGAATATGGACACATACATTGCAGACCTTTGACTTTACTGGCAGCTCCTTTCCTATAAAAAATTATTAGGTCCAATGTTCCTAAGTTCCAACGGAGCTCTTGTCGATCCCTAGATTGGATACCAAAACTCGGAGCGCCTAGGCAGGTCTGTGGACACTCCTGTAGTGAAGTTCATGCTGTCTCTGACTATCGGGACTCCTTATTGATAAGTCAAATTGAATTTTAAGCCGAATCTTATGACTTTTTGAAGATGCTATCTATTTCCTTTTCAACCTTTTGAAAATCGTAAATTACGTTAATGTTTTGGTTGTACCTCGTTACGTCCTTTCCTCTGCCAAAGCAAAGATGTTGGTCCAAGCTTGATACTCAAACGAGGCAAAGGGCTCATTGTGTCATCAGGCCATGCCGGGACGAACTAAAGATGTAATGAGAAAGGTTGAATTAAATTTCGCAGTGGGCTCAGGAAAAGCTCGTCCATTCTCCAATCGAGAAATGGACTTCATGATTGCACGCTAGGCTTTCTTAATTTTTGTTCAAGACCAAAACTCTCAAACATCCATGTCGGCCGAGCCCAAACGACTACTACTATGATAAGAGGTCAAAATTGAAAATATATTGCCACTAAGATAAAAAAGTGATAAGCTTTTATTAACTATATTATTGATAAAATGATAACAGCACAAGGAATCATGGAAAGGAACATACATACAGTGATCAACCAACGACAAAGCCAAAGCACAACTTTTATTGATCTTTCTTTTACTTCGAAACCTGACACACGCTCACGTCAACACATGCAAAAAGGAAACTTCAAACAATCTTCTTCTTCTTCTTCGTCTTGTTGCAGGCAGTAGCATCTTACATTATTATACAACTTGATCTTTCTTCGTAGTGACAACGGCTTAGAGAACAGCTTGTGCACCTACCGCAAGAACATCCACTACAACCACTGCAGGAAAAGTTACCGCACCGCTTGCATGACCCGCCGTTGCACCCGCCAAAGGATGAGCTGCCGCACCCTTTACACGCCCAGTTGTTGTACCCACCGCAAGATCGGCCGTTGCAAGAAGAGCTGCCGCAACCTTGACAGTGCCAGTTGCTGTACCCACTACAAGACCAAGACAAGCCGTTGCATCCGCTACAGGAAGAGCTGCCACACCCTTTACAAAGCTTGCTGCTACAATTGCTACAATACCAGCTGATCCACCCATGACCTGAGCAGCTTTTGCACCCACTACCGCCACACCCACCACACCAAACTCTTTTCCCACAATTCTCATTGCATGCGAGTTTGAATGGAACACCTTTACTCTTCTCGCACGGCCCTTCTCGATGCCACATATGGCATTCCTTACAAAATATCCCTACTATGTTAATCGTTTGGTATTCTTTCTTCTCAGGCTCTTTAGTTTTATCCTTGTCAGATTTATCTTTCTCTGTAGTTTTTGTATCCTTATCAGTACCAGGTTTATCTTTAGGTTTAATCTCAATGCTTTTAATGCAACAACCGGCCTTGTCGCATATCTTGCTCCTGATAGACTCAGGATTGCTAGATACCACACTGATCGTCACAGTGTTTGCCTTCTCATCGTATTTCTGATCTCTTATTTCTGTTCAAACATCACGCGTAGACTAAATCGGTTTCCTTCCAAAATTTTTCTTTGCATGGATAAACAGACTGAATGAATAAAAGAAGGGATCAGACTTGCCTGGAAATTTACAGAGCACTTTCTTGACCTTCTTATAGCAGCGGTAGCACTGGAGGTCTACTTTCAACACCATTGTTGTAGCCTGTAAGAATGCTATTATCAATCAATATACAATGGGTAGGTGGATAAAAATTAATTGTATGACCTCTGGCTATGATTACATACAACAAATCAAGAGTGTCATGGTGTTGTCCATGTAAGAAAACATTTTTTTTATAATATTTTAAACTACTTTAAATTTATGTCTTTAATTAACTCTTATAATTACCACTTATCTTTCTGATGTTTTATTTATGACAATGATACAACTATCGTACTATTTGTCATGCATTGCAGACTGTCAAATCATTTTGTTATTTGGCAAAACAAAATTGAATCTGAATAAGTTCATGAAACATAAAAAAATAGCAGTACTCTTGGTAAAGATAGACAACACATGGAAAATACTACTACTAGAGCATAAAAGTACATAAACAAGATGTTCACACCTCTGCCATTGCAGTGGATGATCGATGAAATCTAGTAATAAGACAGGTGGTTTCTTATCAAAGAAAGATAAAAAGTCTTGGTCAAAGAGAGACTAAAGAGAGAAAATTAAGAGATGGTGGTGTCTTATGAAAACTAGGCTAGCTAGCGTCTTAAATAGACCGAGAGCTCTGCTTCCATGCACTGATACACGGCCAATGAGAATCCAGCATAGGACGCTGATCAAGATTGTCATTATATGTTAGGATTTTGCACCTTGATAATATTGAATCTATCGGACGTCGAATCTTAATTTGGTTCTGAATGTGCTGGATTGATTGAATATTAATTAGGTTCATTATTTTTCACGCCGCCACTCGTACGATGAACATGCTTGATTGAATATTGTGGAAAAAGCAAAACCAACAAAAGACGAGTAGCATTTCGAAACGTTCACGTCAACTGAAAGCGATGTTTCATCACATATCAACTCATCCATTTCTCACCTAGAGCTCAATCATCAACGAACTATGTTGCTATTCAATACCGTAAACAACCAATGTACGTATATATAAAGACAGCCTTTCACAAAAAAAAAAAACATAATAATAATAATAAAATATATATATATAAAGACAATGGAAACTTACGAGGGAACTTTCAGAGCAAATTCTTCACTTTCTTGTAACAGTGACAGTATTGAAATGAAATATAATAGTTATTATGTGAAAATAAAAATAAAATAAAATAAGTATTATGTAATTTAGTATGATAAAGAGAGTAGAGTAAGAATAATTATTATGATTTATTATAATGTTTGGTTGATAATAATAATTTTAGAATAAAATAATAATAAAAAATTAAAAGATAAAATATTTTTTATTATATATAATTATTTATTTTTATTTTATTTTTAAATATTAATAATTAATTAAAATATTAATAATTAATAATTTAAATATCAATATTTTAGTATAGTTTAATTATTAATATTATAATTAATATTCGGTTTGAATCTTTTTCGACCATATTCAGTCGTGAAACCTCCGTCGCCGTCGCTTTCGCCGTCTTCGTCGCTGCCACGAACGTTATCTCCGACGTTGGTGCCACTTAGAGACAGAATGAGAGAGGAAAGAACATGAGAAGAGAGAGAAAGAAGAAGGAAAATGAGAAGAAAAAAAATATATATATATTTAGGTCTAGAATGATAATATTTTTAAGTTACTGTCGTAACGTGCGGGTCCAGGAACCTGACCACCAGACGCGAGTGAAAGCTCTATAATTAGGAGTCGCCACCAATCTTTTTTACTAGGTGCGATTGGCCACCTATTGACTCGATTCTAATCGACGAAGCCTTAAATTAATTTTAAGTCCGTCGCTAAAAACCTTAAACTGGTCCACGATTTTCTAGATCTAGACTCAGGAATACGGTTACGCCCGAGAAAGGATTAGCACATCCGGAACGCCCGTTCTATGAATGATATCATTTTTAGATTATCTTATTAGGCTTTAATTTTTAAGTTCATTTTATTTTCTTAGTTATTATTCACTTATTTTATCTCCAATTTTATTAAATTATTTTATTTGATTCTAAAATGAACTGTAAGTGTGAGGCAAGATGAGATGTATGGCGTGAGATAAAAATATCGGACGAATAACTTTTTATTAAGGACGTTCTCTCGAATCCGCCCATCATACTGGTGGGATCTGGGGTGTTCTCTCACCTAAGGAATTATCCGAGAAACTCACCTTCGCAAATTCAACGAATAATTCCCATCATCGGGCTTATCGTACGTTTTTCTTTAAAAAAAAATATTTTCATGAATAATGAACCTAATACGAGTAAAGCCTTTTATTAAAGATGTTTCTCGAGTCCTCCCATCATACTGGTAGGACCTGGAGACACCTTTTCACCTAGAAAACTTTTCAAGAAATACTCGCTTTCGCAAGATCCTCGGAAGATCCCATCATCGGGACTTATGCTCGCAAACAAAAATATCTATATGCAATGATATGCATGATGCAATAGAAATATATGATATGCTTTTGAAGTTTATTTTATTTTATTGTTTGTTTTTATTATTATTATATTTTTTTATTTTTTCATTATATTTTTTATTAATTTAAAATTAAAAATCTCGAAACCTCAAAATCAAGACCCTCCCATCATACTGGTGGAGCCTTAATTCGGATTCCGGACCTAGGAAAAATTAGTTCGGGATTGTAACTTCTCGCATCCCGACCGATCATCCCATCATCGATATATTATTTATTATTCCTATGATTAATATTATGATGCCTTGACATTCAATCTATATACTATCATAACCATTAATATGGACCCAAAAACAAAGATTTTATTATAGCAATTAATGTTTTCTTTATCACACTATTTTAACTCTTGCTAACAAATATTATCTTTTTATCTATTCCTCTTATACTTTGTTGTATCACTTTTATTTTACTTGTTCTCTTCCTTAATTTCTATTGATTGCTTACTTATTCCTCTATCTTTTCTTTTTCTCTTTTTTTTTTCTTTTCATCTTGTTCTCATTTCTTTTGTTTCTAAGCCAGATTTAAGCTACCCCTATATTATTATTTTTAATATTTATTTATTTATTTTATATATATTACAAACATGTACATTCTTCTAGATCCTAATTCCCTTTTTATTTTTTTTATTTTTTGTGATTAAGATATTTAAAACATTATATATATATATTAACATCTTTTATTACTAACATCATTATTTCACATTTTTCTATTGATTTTAATCTTTTAAAAAGGATTCTTTTTTTTATATTATGTCTAAACCATTTAAGCTCACTTTATACAGCCAAATGATAAAATTTAATAAGAAAAAATGGGTCAGTCCCCAAAACAACCAATTCATCATAAACCCAAAAAAGAATAAGGCTTTTTACTTGATCGGGCTTGATTAACCCAGACTACAGCTGGACTTGGCCCGCCTTGGAGTGGGACTGTTTGGAGCTTGGTGTGACAGCTCCTAATCAACGAAAACGGCATTGTTAGGGGATGGAAGGGGAGTCTTGGCAAAACGACGTCGTTTTACAAACCTTTAAACACATTTAAGCTCTCTTTTTTTATTTCTTTTCCCCATGTTCCCCTTTGGTTTCTCTCTCTAAATGGCCTGCCTCTCTCCTCTTTATCCTTACAGATCGACGACTCTAACTCTTCTCCCTAATCCTTGATCTGTAGATGGCCTCCTAGAAAACCTCTAAATCTCTCTCTAAACCACTGGCTACTCACCTTCGATTTGAACTTTCCCAAAGCCGAATCTGGCTTCCCCAAAGTTGAATCCGACTTCAATAGCTGGCGGTACCCCCAACCGACTACCCAACTCTGACTTGGACTTCCCCAAAGCCGAATCTGACTTCTACAGCCGACGATACCCTCAATCAATTACCAAAGAATCTCTTTCCTCTGCTTCTTTCTTTCACCGACGGCAAGCTTGAGCCTCAACTTTCTCTCTCTAAAACCCCTCATCGGCACCCACTTTCCTATTCCTTTCCTGCTCAAACCGTGCATCACACTTCTCACCGCCGGCTACCTGGATCTGCTCTCTCTTTACAGCCTGGATCGGGCCTTGCCCTCCCTGTCCTCGGTCGGCTAGATCTTCCTTTCTAGTCGCTGGTCAATCCTTCCTTGCACCGGTAGTAAACCCAAGCCCCAACTCTATTTCTCTAAAACCAACAGCATCCCAAAAACCCCAAATCCTTACTCTCACTTTCTCTCTACTACGGCAGCACGAAATCCCCGAACTCAAATACCTCGCCGGTTGCCGAAATCCCCTCTAAATCTCCCCTAAAAAAAACAAACTAAAAATCTCCAAAAAGAGAACACGGCTACCTATTTTCCCTTTTTGTGATTTTTTTATTTTTTTGTTTTGATTGTGGATGGTTTCTGGCTGCTAGAAAGCTTAGGATGTTTTTTATTATGGCTGGGTATTTTGGTTGCTAGTTTTTTGCTAGGGATTCTTGCAGGTTGTTAGGGTTATTGTGGTTTGCAGGTTTTTTTCTCTGAATTTTTTTAATCTTTTGGCTCCCGGATCCTCCTTGATCTTTGTGCTACAGTGCCCCTTTATACTGGGCTGACGGGGGCACTCTCCCACTACTCTGCCAAACGTAAATTTTTCGCGTCTGGCAGAGTGAGGGTGGTGCCTGGCAGGGTGCATCCACACCCTGCTAGTCGTACCTCTCTCTCTCTCTCTCTCCTATTGTTATTATTTTTTTTAATTCATTTCTATTTATGATTTTTTTTATTTTCTCTCTTTTCTTTCTTTTTTTTTAAATATTTATTTCACCTAAAAAATTAGTGTCTCCAGTTACAAGGGGCATTTTAGTCTTATCATAATTCAGAACTATTCTCTCAGTCATGGAATAGCAAAAACTATAGGGAAGCTCGGGTATAGCTATGCTTGAGTTTTACCTCGTTTTAAAGAGTAGCTATTACTGTGTGACGACCCAGAACCTCCCTCGGGCCCATGATAACCGTCGCGACGTCCCAATTGACACTCATTATCCGAAATGCTAATCAGAACCCCGCAAGGCTTACATATAAGTTTCTTGCCTTTTCTTTGAGCAATCGTTTTTAAACATTCCATTTTAAACAATTTCCAGTAGTTTCCTGCTCAAGTAAATCAAAAGACAAAAATATTTTAAAAGGATTTATAGATAAATATCACTATTCAAAATATTGATTAAAATATAGCATTTTTATATAAAACAATATTTATAGAAACACGTGTAAGAAATCTTTTGTAACGTGTAAGTAAAATAAATTCACACATACAAAAATTTACAAAGTTATAATGTACAATAATGGTTACAATGACAATTGGCCCAAAATACACCCAGTGTTGGTGCTAGAAACCTACTGTCTGTGTGGTAGAGATGTCAACTGAAATCCTCAACAAAATAGGGTATCTACAAGCTACCACAGACCTGAAATGTATGGAAAGGAGGTGGGTGAGATTTTGCAATCCCAATGAGTAAACAGACATTATCATAAATATCTAAAGGCGAGTAATAGGGATGTAAGTTTAAATAATAAATCACAAACCATTTCATAATATTTTCAATTTATTTCTTAAACCATAAAATAATTGTAATTTACCAAAACAGTTGTTAAGGCTTATTTCTTTTATAAAAGAAAACAAGGCTCAAGCCAAAACTAATCCTCGGGGATACCTTGGCTGAGGCATCTAGCCGAGTCCGTCAAGGTTGTTATAACATTTACATGTGAAACACATTGTTATTTTTAAAACAAGCCGTTCTTTGACGTTGGTCGAGTTACACATTCACATGGGGGTTCGACGTGAAGTGAGCTCTAATACTACCCCGGGAGTTACCCTCCTCGCCTCTACAACCTGAGTAACTATATAACTGGGTTTACCGTACCCCGCTAATAGGCAGTCCATGGAAACCCGTCACTGTAGTGACCAACCCACCAATTTTAATAAAATTTCGACAGTATAACGTGGCTTTTATTTATTTATTTAGCCTGCATAGTAAAAACAGCTTACATAAATTTTTCAATACACTTACAAAATATAGCTACATATACACATATCTCATAAGCCATTCATAGGAAAATATATAATTTTTAAAACAGTTAACAGCCTACAATTACTCAATTTCATAATCAACACAATATATCTTTATTTTTCACATTTATTTCTAAAACATCAAAAATCTCGTTTTAATCTCGTTTTCATTTCATAAAACATATAAAGAGCATTTAAAGATAAACTCTAGATAATTTACAATAATAATAAGTTTACTCACCGTTTGTACAAACTAATTGCTTTTTAGGTGCCCCGATAACTACTCGTCGGGTACGATTTTCTTGCCTTTACCGAAAGGCTCTCCTCCTAGACACATTGCAAAAATTTACTCAATTCATCACATTAATGCTAAATCACTATATATTTGACTTAAATCCTATACTAATGCATGGTATGAAATGCAATAGCCAAAAATGGCTTAAACGCGATATTAACTTATTTATGGCACTTTACCCGATAAATTGCTAACGCGCTCCATTTTAGCTCTAAATTATCCCATTCTCTCTCCAACCTTTCTAACCATTAATTATCAGCCAATATTCCTCTAAAATCACCAAAATCAGCTCCTCTCTTCCATGAAAAATTCGGCCAAAAATGGGACATTAACTCGGTAAATTTTTTACTTTGTTTTTCTATCACATTTAACAATTTTTCATCATTTTCTCTTCATTTCTCTTAGAATAAAAATCATATCATCATCATTGTACCTCAATGCAGATTCAGCCAAGGGTGGGTATTGTGAAAATTTAATGCTTTTTTGCCCAATTTAATTTCTAAACACATTTAACTAACTAAAACTATCAATTTAACTAAAAATCAAAACCTAAAAATATCAAAATCTCTCCCCTAGAATTTCATCCAGCCCTTGAAAGGTAGAAATCAAGCATGCTAAATGGAAACAAAGGCATAAGAAAGGTAGAAATCAAGCTAAAGTCGAAAAATCTTACCATTAGATGCGTAAACGGGCAAAAAATACGAATTCCTCTTTGAATTTTCTTGTTTCTCTTTGGTTTTTCTTTTTCTTTTCTTCCTTTCCTCTCTATTTTCTCTCTTGTTCTCCCTTATGGCCGGCCAGCACTTAAAATGGGGTTTAAATAGGCTGATTTTTCATTAAAATAATATTATATCATTAAAAAAAATGCCATGTGTCACTTTCCCATTGGCCCATTTTTAAAATTTCATCCATTTGTTTTCAAATTTTCACCATACACTTGTCCCACATATCCATAGCTTAGATAAAATTCTCAGACTTATCCAAAGTCTCGATAGAGTAATTTTTAAAATTTACACTTTTTCCCCGTAAAAGTGAAAAATTACATTTTTGCCCAAAAAATTAAAAAATTACCCATAGA